>NW_027640111.1:2500-7500 GCF_949606895.1 Notothenia rossii
GGTGACGTGAAGTCATGTGACCGTGCTGTAGTTCCTTTATAGCTCAACATTAGCCACCTTTAGCTTAGCAGTGGTAACGTGAAGTCATGTGACCGTGCTGTAGTTCCTTTATAGCCCAACATTAGCCACCTTTAGCTTAGCGGTGGTGACGTGAAGTCATGTGACCGTGCTGTAGTTCCTTTATAGCCCAACATTAGCCTCCTTTAGCTTAGCGGTGGTGACGTGAAGTCATGTGACCGTGCTGTAGTTCCTTTATAGCCCAACATTAGCCTCCTTTAGCTTAGCGGTGGTGACGTGAAGTCATGTGACCGTGCTGTAGTTCCTTTATAGCCCAACATTAGCCTCCTTTAGCTTAGCGGTGGTGACGTGAAGTCATGTGACCGTGCTGTAGTTCCTTTATAGCCCAACATTAGCCTCCTTTAGCTTAGTGGTGGTGACGTGAAGTCATGTGACCGTGCTGTAGTTCCTTTATAGCCCAACATTAGCCTCCTTTAGCTTAGCGGTGGTGACGTGAAGTCATGTGACCGTACTGTAGTTCCTTTATAGCCCAACATTAGCCTCCTTTAGCTTAGTGGTGGTGACGTGAAGTCATGTGACCGTGCTGTAGTTCCTTTATAGCCCAACATTAGCCTCCTTTAGCTTAGCGGTGGTGACGTGAAGTCATGTGACCGTGCTGTAGTTCCTTCATAGCCCAACATTAGCCTCCTTTAGCTTTTTTTTATCTTCATGGTCATCTGTATATTTTTTAACTCTCTAATAATGGTTTATTTCTATTTTGAGATGTTTATATTTCAGAATTGTTTACTTCTACTCTTTTAATTTGTTATCATGTGAAATTCCTTGTTTTTTCTTTTTATGCTGCTGCAACAAAAAACTAAATTGGGATTAATAAAGTACATTTGATCTTAATTTCATGAGGTATTTAACAGTCTTAGGGCTTTGCTAGGTCAGTGAAATATCTTGTTAAGAAACATAAATGGATAACCATTAATTTAATCCTTTTGCCATGAATTTGTTCTGTAGTTTGGTGATTCTAAAACGGTTAACAAATGCACTAAATTAATGGATTATACTTTATTTCAAACATGAATAAGTATATAGAGCAGTGTTTCTGTTAGCCTACCCCAAACTACTAACCCATTAACATGAAATCACATAAACGTACTCGGTCCCATCATTCATCCTAAGAAATGTTCAAGAGGCCTCCCTTCTATCTCTCAGCTCTTCTGTTTCTATGATTCTGACTTTTTGCCCATGTTTGAGTTTTCATGTTGTTGTGAGGATCTGATGTGAAGCCTCCCTGCGGTGCAGAGAGAGTTCAGCCCTTCAGCCTGCGGTGCTCTAAGTGTATGTTATCGGCTCATTTAAACTGAGGTTAAACTCAAATGTGGCTCAGGAAACTCTACATTTTCTCTCAAACTCCACACTGACGCCTCTCAGAACTCATCTGTCAGGAGTCATCAGCTTCAGGATGATATACATTAAGTTGGACTTAAATCAAAGCTCATACATGGGGTTTGTGTGACCGGTTGTGTTGTTTTTTTTCTTAGATGTTGGTGGTGACGTGAAGTCATGTGACCGTGCTGTAGTTCCTTTATAGCCCAACATTAGCCTCCTTTAGCTTAGCGGTGGTGACGTGAAGTCATGTGACCGTGCTGTAGTTCCTTTATAGCCCAACATTAGCCACCTTTAGCTTAGCGGTGGTGACCTGAAGTCATGTGACCGTGCTGTAGTTCCTTTATAGCCCAACATTAGCCTCCTTTAGCTTAGCGGTGGTGACGTGAAGTCATGTGACCGTGCTGTAGTTCCTTTATAGCCCAACATTAGCCTCCTTTAGCTTAGCGGTGGTGACGTGAAGTCATGTGACCGTGCTGTAGTTCCTTTATAGCCCAACATTAGCCGCCTTTAGCTTAGCGGTGGTGACGTGAAGTCATGTGACCGTGCTGTAGTTCCTTTATAGCCCAACATTAGCCTCCTTTAGCTTAGCGGTGGTGAAGTGAAGCTTCAGGAAGATCTCCACCAAGTTGGACTGAAATCAAAGCTTATACATGCTGTATGTATTTCAGGAGTGTGAATGTTTGTGTGTGAACAGCTGTGTGGCCTTCGCTTGACCTCAGAGAAACTGCTTCCCATCACTCACTCAGGCTGAGAGCTCTGAAGCGTTCTGATCTGCTGATTAAATTTAAGTTTTCTGCTGATCACGAGTCCCGTCTCGACCCCACAGACACTTATCAAAGCTCGGACTCTCACCACGCCTTCATCTGTCTAACGCTCTACACAGACCTGAGGTTGCATGTTTAGAAAATGCTAAATAGTTTCGGTCTACTTTGAGTAATGGGTTTGCAGAGCTGATTTAGTGTGGGAGAGAAGGGAACACAGGGATTGTATTCTTTCCAGACCATTTACATGTAATGAAAACCTACAGAACACACTTCAGCGTCCCACACAAGGCAGAATAGGGCCTCTTTAATATTTCTTCATGTGCAAAGCTAAAACCATTCGACTGTCAGCTGCTGTTGGTCAGATATCAACTGAAGACGCGTGTTGTGTCGGCTCACTGGTAGAAAACAAACTTGTGTAACCTTGTGAATAAATAGTTCAATATAAATACTTGACAGGAAGTGTCACATGCTGAAACTCATGATGCTGTGCCTTTGGCTTTGGTCATCTTGATTGTTGTTTTACCAAAAGGTACTTCTACTTGCACTCATGCAGCAATATGCAATAATACTAAAACAATTCTAACACGTTTAAGGGAATTGACTCTCTGGTGATATGGACAGACTTTCACTCTTTTCTGTGTTACAATAAAAATGATATTATGCAACCAGTCTCTGCAATAATAATGTTACCATGATTCAAGTTATTTTTAATCTAAATGATTGTAGTTTATGGTTGTTACTGCTATTTATATCTTGCGTGCCTGCGGGAATGCAGATGGAAATGATCATAAATCATCTCTTCCTTTTCCTTGGATGAATGTTTTTATGCTTGCTCTCTGGTTTGCACTTCCTTAAAACACAGTAAAGTACGTTTATTTATATAGCACATTTTCAGACACAGAGGAAATTAAAAGTGCTTTACATCAACATTAACACTTAAAGGTGGGGTAGGTAATTCACTTCAGAAACACTTGATGTTATATTCCATGGAATGCTCTTAACATCCCGATAGCAATGAATACATTAAATGCTTTGACAACAAATACATAAAAACATTTCATCAGTGGAAGCCGTGGCGCTGTAAAAAGCTCGACCAATCATCTGAGCCGGCCCGGCTAAAGTAACTGGATGGCCTACCTGCCTGTCAGCCTTCCATCTGTGCACAAACTTATCTCATGCCCTCATTGGTCATGTGCGCGTTCGTGTGTGTTGGAGGAGGGGCTCTGTGAGGAAGTCTGAAGGAAGTGGCAGATTCTTTCCGGTTGTGTATTTTCAAATTCTAGCGCACTCCAGCTGGTTTCTCCATTCTTACCTACCCTACCTTTAATAAGAAGACAACAGAAAGGAACACAATGGAATAACAGATTCATAAAAACCATGCATAAAAGAGATGGTTTAAACACAACATTGTAAATACAGTAGTTGCTAAAACAAGTCAAAATAATTCTGGGTAAGCAGCTGAAAAAAAGTAATGTAATGTACAGTATCATAAAGTATTTTCTATGTGTTCCTCTGCAGGTGGAGCAATCGAAGGTCCTGGTGAAAGAGGGCGGAGTCCACCTCCTGCTCACCATCGTGGACACGCCGGGGTTTGGAGACGCCGTTGACAACAGCAACTGGTGAGTTCATTTACCTCACTGTGAGCACAGGGGGGAAGTAGTGGAGTACAAATACTTTGTTACTTTAGTTAAGTACATTGTTCTGGTATCAATACTTTACTCCACAACTTATTTTTCTGACGACTTTTTACTTTGACTTCTTACATTTTGAACACAAATACCTGTACTTTCTACTTCTTACATGTTGAACTCAAATACCTGTACTTTCTACTTCTTACATGTTGAACACAAATACCTGTACTTTCTACTTCTTACATGTTGAACACAAATACCTGTACTTTCTACTTCTTACATGTTGAACACAAATACCTGTACTTTCTACTTCTTACATGTTGAACTCAAATACCTGTAATTTCTACTTCTTACATGTTGAACACAAATACCTGTACTTTCTACTTCTTACATGTTGAACACAAATACCTGTACTTTCTACTTCTTACATGTTGAACACAAATACCTGTACTTTCTACTTCTTACATGTTGAACACAAACACCTGTACTTTCTACTTCTTACATGTTGAACTCAAATACCTGTACTTTCTACTTCTTACATGTTGAACTCAAATACCTGTACTTTCTACTTCTTACATGTTGAACTCAAATACCTGTACTTTCTACTTCTTACATGTTGAACTCAAATACCTGTACTTTCTACTTCTAACATGTTGAACACAAATACCTGTACTTTCTACTTCTAACATGTTGAACTCAAATACCTGTACTTTCTACTTCTAACATGTTGAACACAAATACCTGTACTTTCTACTTCTTACATGTTGAACACAAATACCTGTACTTTCTACTTCTTACATGTTGAACTCAAATACCTGTACTTTCTACTTCTTACATGTTGAACACAAATACCTGTACTTTCTACTTCTTACATGTTGAACTCAAATACCTGTACTTTCTACTTCTCACATGTTGAACACAAATACCTGTACTTTCTACTTCTTACATGTTGAACTCAAATACCTGTACTTTCTACTTCTTACATGTTGAACACAAATACCTGTACTTTCTACTTCTTACATGTTGAACTCAAATACCTGTACTTTCTACTTCTTACATGTTGAACACAAATACCTGTACTTTCTACTTCTTACATGTTGAACTCAAATACCTGTACTTTCTACTTCTTACATGTTGAACACAAATACCTGTACTTTCTACTTCTTACATGTTGAACACAAATACCTGAACTTTCTACTTCTCACAT
>NW_027640111.1:15000-46378 GCF_949606895.1 Notothenia rossii
TGTGTGTTGGGTTATTGATCGGACCTCATGTGTAGATGGTTTGCAGAGCAACAACACAATCCATGTGCCGTTTAAATCAGAATCACAACTTTATTTATTCGGAGAGGGAAATCGAGTTTGTGACAATTGATCCATTTAGAGTAAAAGTGTTTACAAACAAATTACACAAAATGTAAGTTGTTAGAAAAATATCTGCTTGAACCTCAGGATCCATGTATCTGTGATCCTCTCCAGAATGGAAGGAGTCATCACATACAGAGCATCAAGTAGTTCCTGAACAGTGTCCTTCACATGCTGATAGAGGGAGTTCCACAGTCACAAGATGGAGGAATAGAAAGCAGTATTCAATGTTTACTTCAGATTAGCTCCACGTCAGAAATGATCATGCTTGTCATATGTCTCTCTCCATAGAGGCTGAATCATCATGTTAATCACATAGCTATCATATGCCTCAAACAGTCCTGATGCTCTTCTAGGTAATCACACATCCTGTCATGTTCACAGCTACAGTTGATACCTTTGTAATCATGTTGCTCTCATGTTGGAAGAGGACATTCAGGATTTTCCCAACATAATTTATACAGCATTTGATCGTAGGCCTCACATCACACACAGTATTTTTCAGTGAGAAACTTAAGAAGGTCATAAGTAGATAATGAGATTACTCCACAGGGGCTTTAAAACATGTCTGTGTCCTTAATGTAACTCTTTAATCACTGTTAAACTGTCTGCTGATAAACACATCACCAGTTAAAGGCATCAGCCGCATGTTTTTGTACCTCCAGTAGCTCAGAGACACAAGCACTGAGCTCTCTTTGAATCCACTAAACTCCATCGACTAAAACAGTCACTTTAACTCTCAGAAGACGGGAGTTTCCACCGTAATTCATTTAGTTTAGTTTGTATTATTTTGTTTTTTAAGGGTTCGTACAGATCCACCAAAGTGACTCAACAACACAAACATACCAGCTGATTGAGGCAGCGGTCGACCAGAACCTTCACTGTTCTGCATTTAATGATGACTGCTTTTGTCAATTGAGTTTGGTGGATTTGAAGGTAGCAAATATAGTGGCTGTCTGACGGTAAAGCGGTGACAACATGCTAAATACAGCATACAGGTGTGTAAATAGCTAGTTATACACTGACTGTGGCTTAATACTTTATAAAACCTACATTCAAACTATTCCTTTGATGTTATTTTAGTCATGTTTTCTGCAAACTGGCTTTGTCAGGTTGCTTTTCTTTGATCTACTAACAGTGAAACTACCTATCAGGACCAACGTTTAGTAGCATGTCAAGCCTTTTATGAAGAAAACACAAGCAACTGATGATTTAAAAGAAGCATCATCATCATCACATAGACGAAGCTATTAGTGGGAAAGTAGAAGTTAGTCTGTGCAGCGCAGGAAATGAGAGCTGAGTTTGACCTCACACAGGAAGTCTCTGTCACAGTTTGGTGAGACATTCAAAGCTTTAAAGATAGTGTTCAGATGAAGTGACACGTAGCAGTTACTGAACAGTATGTAGTGTCTCTACTTTAAAGAGTCCTCTCCTGCTGATGTTCAGGTGTATATCAGTATGTAGTGTCTCTACTTTAAAGAGTCCTCTCCTGCTGATGTTCAGGTGTATATCAGTATGTAGTGTCTCTACTTTAAAGAGTCCTCTCCTGCTGATGTTCAGGTGTATATCAGTATGTAGTGTCTCTGCTTTAAAGAGTCCTCTCCTGCTGATGTTCAGGTGTATATCAGTATGTAGTGTCTCTACTTTAAAGAGTCCTCTCCTGCTGATGTTCAGGTGTATATCAGTATGTAGTGTCTCTGCTTTAAAGAGTCCTCTCCTTCTGATGTTCAGGTGTATATCAGTATGTAGTGTCTCTACTTTAAAGAGTCCTCTCCTGCTGATGTTCAGGTGTATATCAGTATGTAGTGTCTCTACTTTAAAGAGTCCTCTCCTGCTGATGTTCAGGTGTATATCAGTATGTAGTGTCTCTACTTTAAAGAGTCCTCTCCTGCTGATGTTCAGGTGTATATCAGTATGTAGTTTCTCTACTTTAAAGAGTCCTCTCCTGCTGATGTTCAGGTGTATATCAGTACGTAGTGTCTCTACTTTAAAGAGTCCTCTCCTGCTGATGTTCAGGTGTATATCAGTATGTAGTGTCTCTACTTTAAAGAGTCCTCTCCTGCTGATGTTCAGGTGTATATCAGTATGTAGTGTCTCTACTTTAAAGAGTCCTCTCCTGCTGATGTTCAGGTGTATATCAGTATGTAGTGTCTCTTCTTTAAAGAGTTCTCTCTGTTAGTGTTGTAACGGTGGTTTGAAGATATATGCAGCCTGCTGGAGGACTGTGGGAGTTTTACTATGAACTGTTTGTCTGTTGGGATTTCTTGAATACCAAAGATGTCTCTGGCTCCGAGTCAGGACTGGGGGAGGTTTAATGCAGAGGGAATGCTAAGCGGTGCTGAAGGGACGCCCCCTGCTGGTGCGTCCTCTCCCTGCAGCTCTCTGGGTTATCATTCTAATACATTGGAGATTATTTAAGGTTTACAAAGTGCTTCACTAAGACAGTAAAAGAAACATACTGAAATGATTGTGTTTCAAAGAATATATCCAGTGAAAAGATAATCAAAATCATTTTATAAAATGACAAAAGGCAGTAAAATTATATTATTGATACAAAATATATAACTGAACACATCTTCAAATTATACTGTTTAATAACAATAAGCGTAGAAAAGCATTGAATAAATAAAAATAATGTCTTGTGGGCGCAATAAAAAAAGTAGTCCTGGAACTAAATGCACTAAAATTTTGATTGATTTAATCAAATTAATTCCAGTTTATACATTAAAAACGACTTCTTGTGTGTGAAGATATGTTGTATCTCTATACTGTCATGATGCATATTATTCTGGTTTTCCTCCAATGTTCACGTGTTTGCTCTCTGATTCTCGCTGCCCTGATATTAATTTTGTTTTTTAACTGATAATAACCAGAAATACAAACCAAGTTGTTTCAAATGTATCCGCTCTGTGTGTCCCTCACAGTGGAGAACGGAGAGCACTGTGACTTCACCATCCTCCGGAATATGCTCATCCGGTGAGAAATGGGTTTAATAAATCAACTCTAGTTTGTTAACAGTGACTTCAAGTATTGAATCCAAAGATTAAAGGAAATGTCATTCAAATGTAAATGTTTTTTTCCCCCCAGCACTAACATGCAGGACCTGAAGGACGTGACGAACAACGTTCACTACGAGAATTACCGAAGCAGGAAACTCGCTGCAGTCACGTATAACGGCATGGACAACAACAAGAACAAGGGACAGCTCACCAAGTACGTCCATCTGCTCACAATAACAAACTATAATAATGATATCATGGTAATAATAACAATTAAAGATGCAAGCATAGATGAACCACGTGAATGTCGTTGGCTTGGACTCGTTTTAAACATGAAGATTGGGACGGATTAGATGATTTTAGTTCAAGCAACATTGGGTTATTTGCTGTTCGCTAGCGTCATGTAGATGTGCTAGTCCTTGTCCGTTAACAAAGGGGACGTTTGGGGACGTTTGGGGACGTTGGGGCTGTTTCCACTGGAGTTCGCTCTGATTATTTAAGGGTTCAGTCTGCACCGGATTACGGGGTCTCTGCGCCCTGAAACCAAAATGCAGATGTTCCCGGTAAAATGTTAAAGTGATCAGAAAACAATATTTCTGTTCCTCAAAAGCTGTGTAATTCCTCCAGAGGTATGAGTATCAAACAGCAGAGACAGCTTTGTTGTTTACGTCAGGAGACATCTTGTATACAGGCGTCATGTTCTCACCAGAATGTATATACCTTATAAACAAGATCAGCGCCTACTTTAAGGTAGTTTCTCTTGTAACGCAGTAATTATATACTTTTGGTTAATACGTCTTATACAAGATCAGAGCCTCAGTACTCGTACTATATCTTTCTAGAAAAAACCCAGTCGCCCGTATTTATGGGCGACTGTGGCTGCAGGGAGTGTGGTCGTCTTTCAACCAGAAGGTTGTAGGTTCGATCCCAGCCCATGCAGTCAACATGTCGATGTGTCCTTGGGCAAGATACTTAACCCTGAGTTGCTCCCGATGGCCAACGGTGTGTGAATGTTAGTTCCTAGAGTCAGGCACACTGCTCTGTGTGAATGTTAGTTCCTAGAGTCAGGCACGCTGCTCTGTGTGAATGTTAGGTCCTAGAGTCAGGCACACTGCTCTGTGTGAATGTTAGTTCCTAGAGTCAGGCACGCTGCTCTGTGTGAATGTTAGGTCCTAGAGTCAGGCTCACTGCTCTGTGTGAATGTTAGGTCCTAGAGTCAGGCTCACTGCTCTGTGTGAATGTTAGGTCCTAGAGTCAGGTACACTGCTCTGTGTGAATGTTAGTTCCTAGAGTCAGGTGCACTGCTCTGTGTGAATGTTAGGTCCTAGAGTCAGGTACACTGCTCTGTGTGAATGTTAGTTCCTAGAGTCAGGTGCACTGCTCTGTGTGAATGTTAGTTCCTAGAGTCAGGCACGCTGCTCTGTGTGAATGTTAGGTCCTAGAGTCAGGCTCACTGCTCTGTGTGAATGTTAGGTCCTAGAGTCAGGTACACTGCTCTGTGTGAATGTTAGTTCCTAGAGTCAGGTGCACTGCTCTGTGTGAATGTTAGTTCCTAGAGTCAGGTACACTGCTCTGTGTGAATGTTAGTTCCTAGAGTCAGGTGCACTGCTCTGTGTGAATGTTAGTTCCTAGAGTCAGGTACACTGCTCTGTGTGAATGTTAGTTCCTAGAGTCAGGTGCACTGCTCTGTGTGAATGTTAGGTCCTAGAGTCAGGTGCACTGCTCTGTGTGAATGTTAGTTCCTAGAGTCAGGTGCACTGCTCTGAGTGAATGTTAGTTCCTAGAGTCAGGTGCACTGCTCTGAGTGAATGTTAGTTCCTAGAGTCAGGTGCACTGCTCTGAGTGAATGTTAGGTCCTAGAGTCAGGTGCACTGCTCTGTGTGAATGTTAGTTCCTAGAGTCAGGTGCACTGCTCTGAGTGAATGTTAGTTCCTAGAGTCAGGTGCACTGCTCTGAGTGAATGTTAGTTCCTAGAGTCAGGTACACTGCTCTGTGTGAATGTTAGTTCCTAGAGTCAGGCTCACTGCTCTGTGTGAATGTTAGGTCCTAGAGTCAGGCGCACTGCTCTGTGTGAATGTTAGTTCCTAGAGTCAGGTGCACTGCTCTGAGTGAATGTTAGTTCCTAGAGTCAGGTACACTGCTCTGTGTGAATGTTAGTTCCTAGAGTCAGGCTCACTGCTCTGTGTGAATGTTAGGTCCTAGAGTCAGGCGCACTGCTCTGAGTGAATGTTAGTTCCTAGAGTCAGGTACACTGCTCTGTGTGAATGTTAGTTCCTAGAGTCAGGCTCACTGCTCTGTGTGAATGTTAGGTCCTAGAGTCAGGCGCACTGCTCTGAGTGAATGACATGTAGTATGTAAAGCGCTTCGAGGGGTCTTAAAGACTGGATAAAGCGCTATCTAAGTACAGTCCATTTACCCTGATGTTATTATTTATCTGTTGATGTGTGTGATTCTTGTGTCTGTGCTCCGATCATTGGAGTCCTTGTTTGTTTCTCCATGTCTCTCTGCTAGGGATTTTTAAAAGGCCTTAATAATATCAACTGGTGGGAGAATGTCGCTGCTGAGTGTGAACAGAATCTGCAGTTCAGACAAAGGTCGCAGTCTGCAGACACTCAGTGTGCAAGCTGTCACTGAGGCAGCACTAAACCACACACACACACACACACACACACACACACACACACACACACACTCTAACTGAGCAGCAGTGTGTTTAATCTGTACTAACGGAGCTCTAATCCACCGCCTGCTGAAGCACGTTCACGGCAGCATGTTAAGAGTCTGTGTGTTTGTTTCTAGGACTGAGACATCTGACAGCATGTAAGTGACTTCTTCAAACTCCTCGGCTTCATCCCCTCGTTCAGTCCTTCATGCTTTCCTCCTGCATGGCTTTGAAATGTGTCTGGTTGAAATGCGTTGATCCTGCTTGGCGGTTACATCATTCCACATGAGAGGCGGGGACACCTTCCAAACACCTATGATCTGATGCATGTGACGATCTGAAATCAGCTTCTCGCTTTGTGCAGTTTCATTGATTATCCTCTGAAGCTTCAACTAATCACTGATCACTAAACTAACACTGACTAATTGATCCTCTGATCTGGATTCTTCTGGGAGGAACACTTTAACCATCCTGGGGAAATTGGGTTTTGTGGAAGGGGCTCCATTAAAGAATGAAATAAATAAAATAACAGGATACAAATGGTTTTGGAAACATAGAAAATAAGTTAAGAATTAGCTAAATAAAGATATTTATATTAATTTAAAGGTGGGGTAGGTAAGTTTGAGAAACCGGCTCCAGATACACTTTTTGTTATTTTCCATGGAATGCTCTTAACATCCTGATAGCAATGAATATCTGAAGAGCTTTGACAAAAAATCCATAATAAATATCATCTGTGGAAGCCGTGGCGCTGTACAAAGCACGACCAATCATCTGAGCCGGCTAAAGTAACTGGATGGCCTACCTGCCTGTCAGCCTTCCATCTGTGCACAAACTTATCTCGTGCCCTCATTGGTCATGAGCGCGTTCGTGTGTGTTGGAGGAGGGGCTCTGTGAGGAAGTCTGAAGGAAGAGGCAGATTTTTTTCGGCTGCGTATTTTCAAATTCTAGCGCACTCGAGCCGGTTTCTCCAAAATTAGATACCCCACCTTTAAGGAATACAATTTAAATATAATTAAAAAATATTTATATTATTATATACATTTCTGGCAGCTAAGGTGTTTCCAGTTTGGCTGAAGAAAATACCGAGAATTCAACAAACTGATCCACTAACGGAGTCAACTCAGCGGAATAACATTCAACTCGTTAACTTGGTGCAAGGAAACAAGTGTGATCTATTCTATTTATAACATGTTTAGGACAGGCAAAAAGTAAACATACCCAACACAAGAATCACTTTATCTACAGCTCCAGAAGAAACTACGAGACCACTCGGTAATGTCATTAGTTTATAGAATAAAATACAACAAACACATTTTACTCAACAGGGTTCTTGCGGTCATTGAAAACCTGGAAAAGTCATGGAAATTCAAAATGCGTTTGGAAAAGTTTTGAAAAACAATATTTTTCCCGACGTTTTGGAAAATTCATGGAAATGTAACTAAAGTTGCATCAAATATAATTTATATTTTATCTAATCGCCAAAATAGTAATACTATAATGATAATAAATACTGTATCGTATAGTAATGAAACGTAAAATGGCATTTAACTGTCGAGGTATTTTGCTGGTGAGAGATTTTAGTAGAAGCTAGTAAGCCTATTTGTTTTAGGCACAACGTGTTTCAGACCTTGTTTTCCTGTTCCATGTTCAAATAAACCATTTTCAGTGGTAAAGAGTAATGTTTTTGGTCATTGAAAATTAGTTAAAGGTCCTGGAGAAGTGGAGAAGTCATTGAAAATCATTGGTGAAAAAGTGTATGAACCCTGACTCAAATACATACCTATAAATAGTAAAGCAGGGAAACTCATAATGTTCAGAGGTCTCATTAATTTGTCCAGAGCTGTATTTATCATATTTAAAAAAACACAAACTAACGCAGATGGGATTCTTCGTCACGTTGCGTAGAGCCATGCTAACAGCTAGCTTAATGCTAACGGCTAGCTTAACGCTAACAGCTAGCTTAACGCTAATAATACATGCTTTGGCTCAGTTGTTTGTTTTGTATCTCGACACAGATCTAAGCTGCTACGTTGCTACTTCATTCTAACTAACAGTGTAAAGAAAAGGCTTTTGCTTTCCTCCTTCATATTAACAAATCAGCACACTCCAGGAGCCTGTCTGCAGGAGAGAGGGGTTTCAGCAGGAGACGTGGGTTTGGGGCAGTTTTAGGTTTGATTCCCAATAACAGCTGTTCTCCTGTTGAACCCTGTCACCTCCCTCCCTCCTCGCTGGGAAGGAAAGCACCTCCTCCTCCTCTTCTTCATCACTCTGCAGTCAGAAAGGCTCCTTTAAGTCTGTAGGCAGGGCACGATTCTGCTGAGTGTGAGTTTTTAAACCCTGCTTTGTGTCTGCAGGAGTCCTCTGGCCCAGATGGAGGAGGAGCGGCGGGACCACGTGTCCAAGATGAAGAAGATGGAGCAGGAGATGGAGCAGGTCTTTGAGATGAAGGTGAAGGAGAAGCTGATGAAGCTCCGAGACTCCGAGGCCGAGGTAAACGAGACATTCAAGAGGCTTTCTGTCTCCATGTCTCCTCTACATCAACATGTGTCCCCTCTTCTCCATGTCTTCTCTACATCAACATGTGTCCCCTCTTCTTCATGTCTCTTCTACATCAACATGTGTCCCCTCTTCTCCATGTCTCTTCTACATCAACATGTGTCCCCTCTTCTTCATGTCTCTTCTACATCAACATGTGTCCCCTCTTCTCCATGTCTCTTCTACATCAACATGTGTCCCCTCTTCTTCATGTCTCTTCTACATCAACATGTGTCCTCTCTTCTCCATGTCTCCTCTACATCAACATGTGTCCCCTCTTCTTCATGTCTCTCCTACATTTACATGTGTCCCCTCTTCTTCATGTCTCTTCTACATCAACATGTGTCCCCTCTTCTCCATGTCTCTTCTACATCAACATGTGTCCCCTCTTCTTCATGTCTCTTCTACATCAACATGTGTCCCCTCTTCTTCATGTCTCTTCTACATCAACATGTGTCCCCTCTTCTTCATGTCTCTTCTACATCAACATGTGTCCTCTCTTCTACATCAACATGTGTCCCCTCTTCTCCATGTCTCTTCTACATCAACATGTGTCCTCTCTTCTACATCAACATGTGTCCCTTCTTCTCCATGTCTCTTCTACATCAACATGTGTCCCCTCTTCTCCGTGTCTCTTCTACATCAACATGTGTCCCTTCTTCTCCATGTCTCTTCTACATCAACATGTGTCCCCTCTTCTCCGTGTCTCTTCTACATCAACATGTGTCCCCTCTTCTTCATGTCTCTTCTTCATCAACATGTGTCCCCTCTTCTTCATGTCTCTTCTACATCAACATGTGTCCCCTCTTCTCCATGTCTCTTCTACATCAACATGTGTCCCCTCTTCTTCATGTCTCTTCTACATCAACATGTGTCCCCTCTTCTCCATGTCTCTTCTACATCAACATGTGTACACTCTTCTTCATGTCTCTTCTCCATCAACATGTGTCCCCTCTTCTTCATGTCTCTTCTACATCAACATGTGTCCCCTCTTCTTCATGTCTCTTCTACATCAACATGTGTCCTCTCTTCTTCATGTCTCTTCTTCATCAACATGTGTCCCCTCTTCTCCATGTCTCTTCTACATCAACATGTGTCCTCTCTTCTTCATGTCTCTTCTACATCAACATGTGTCCCCTCTTCTTCATGTCTCTTCTACATCAACATGTGTCCCCTCTTCTCCATGTCTCTTCTACATCAACATGTGTCCCCTCTTCTCCATGTCTCTTCTACATAAACATGTGTCCCCTCTTCTCCATGTCTCTTCTACATCAACATGTGTCCCCTCTTCTCCATGTCTCTTCTACATCAACATGTGTCCCCTCTTCTCCATGTCTCTTCTTCATCAACATGTGTCCCCTCTTCTCCATATCTCTTCTACATCAACATGTGTCCCCTCTTCTCCATATCTCTTCTTCATCAACATGTGTCCCCTCTTCTTCATGTCTCTTCTACATCAACATGTGTCCCCTCTTCTTCATGTCTCTTCTACATCAACATGTGTCCCCTCTTCTTCATGTCTCTTCTACATCAACATGTGTCCCCTCTTCTCCATATCTCTTCTTCATCAACATGTGTCCCCTCTTCTCCATATCTCTTCTTCATCAACATGTGTCCCCTCTTCTTCATGTCTCTTCTTCATCAACATGTGTCCCCTCTTCTTCATGTCTCTTCTACATCAACATGTGTCCCCTCTTCTTCATGTCTCTTCTACATCAACATGTGTCCCCTCTTCTCCATATCTCTTCTTCATCAACATGTGTCCCCTCTTCTCCATGTCTCTTCTACATCAACATGTGTCCCCTCTTCTCCATGTCTCTTCTTCATCAACATGTGTCCCCTCTTCTCCATGTCTCTTCTTCATCAACATGTGTCCCCTCTTCTCCATGTCTCTTCTTCATCAACATGTGTCCCCTCTTCTCCATGTCTCTTCTTCATCAACATGTGTCCCCTCTTCTCCATGTCTCTTCTACATCAACATGTGTCCCCTCTTCTTCATGTCTCTTCTACATCAACATGTGTCCCCTCTTCTCCATGTCTCTTCTTCATCAACATGTGTCCCCTCTTCTTCATGTCTCTTCTACATCAACATGTGTCCCCTCTTCTTCATGTCTCTTCTTCATCAACATGTGTCCCCTCTTCTTCATGTCTCTTCTTCATCAACATGTGTCCCCTCTTCTTCATGTCTCTTCTACATCAACATGTGTCCCCTCTTCTTCATGTCTCTTCTACATCAACATGTGTCCCCTCTTCTCCATATCTCTTCTTCATCAACATGTGTCCCCTCTTCTCCATGTCTCTTCTACATCAACATGTGTCCCCTCTTCTCCATGTCTCTTCTTCATCAACATGTGTCCCCTCTTCTCCATGTCTCTTCTTCATCAACATGTGTCCCCTCTTCTCCATGTCTCTTCTTCATCAACATGTGTCCCCTCTTCTCCATGTCTCTTCTTCATCAACATGTGTCCCCTCTTCTCCATGTCTCTTCTACATCAACATGTGTCCCCTCTTCTTCATGTCTCTTCTACATCAACATGTGTCCCCTCTTCTCCATGTCTCTTCTCCATCAACATGTGTCCCGTCTTCTTCATGTCTCTTCTACATCAACATGTGTCCCCTCTTCTTCATGTCTCTTCTCCATCAACATCTGTCCCCTCTTCTCCATGTCTCTTCTACATCAACATGTGTCCCCTCTTCTTCATGTCTCTTCTCCATCAACATCTGTCCCCTCTTCTTCATGTCTCTTCTACATCAACATGTGTCCCCTCTTCTTCATGTCTCTTCTACATCAACATGTTTCCCCTCTTCTTCATGTCTCTTCTACATCAACATGTGTCCCCTCTTCTCCATGTCTCTTCTCCATCAACATGTGTCCCGTCTTCTTCATGTCTCTTCTACATCAACATGTGTCCCCTCTTCTTCATGTCTCTCTACATCAACATGTGTCCCCTCTTCTCCATGTCTCTTCTCCATCAGCATGTGTCCCCTCTTCTTCATGTCTCTTCTACATCAACATGTGTCCCCTCTTCTTCATGTCTCTCTACATCAACATTTGTCCCCTCTTCTCCATGTCTCTTCTCCATCAGCATGTGTCCCCTCTTCTTCATGTCTCTTCTACATCAACATGTGTCCCCTCTTCTTCATGTCTCTCTACATCAACATGTGTCCCCTCTTCTCCATGTCTCTTCTACATCAACATGTGTCCCCTCTTCTTCATGTCTCTTCTACATCAACATGTGTCCCCTCTTCTTCATGTCTCTTCTACATCAACATGTGTCCCCTCTTCTTCATGTCTCTTCTTCATCAACATGTGTCCCCTCTTCTTCATGTCTCTTCTACATCAACATGTGTCCCCTCTTCTTCATGTCTCTTCTACATCAACATGTGTCCCCTCTTCTTCATGTCTCTTCTACATCAACATGTGTCCCCTCTTCTTCATGTCTCCTCTACATCAACATGTGTCCCCTCTTCTTCATGTCTCCTCTACATCAACATGTGTCCCCTCTTCTTCATGTCTCTGCTACATCAACATGTGTCCCCTCTTCTTCATGTCTCCTCTACATCAACATGTGTCCCCTCTTCTTCATGTCTCTGCTACATCAACATGTGTCCCCTCTTCTTCATGTCTCTTCTACATCAACATGTGTCCCCTCTTCTTCATGTCTCTTCTACATCAACATGTGTCTCCTCTTCTTCATGTCTCTTCTACATCAACATGTGTCTCCTCTTCTCCATGTCTCTTCTACATCAACATGTGTCCCCTCTTCTTCATGTCTCTTCAACATCAACATGTGTCCCCTCTTCTTCATGTCTCTTCAACATCAACATGTGTCCCCTCTTCTTCATGTCTCTTCTACATCAACATGTGTCCCCTCTTCTTCATGTCTCTTCTACATCAACATGTGTCCCCTCTTCTTCATGTCTCTTCTACATCAACATGTGTCCCCTCTTCTTCATGTCTCTTCTACATCAACATGTGTCCCCTCTTCTTCATGTCTCTTCTACATCAACATGTGTCCCCTCTTCTTCATGTCTCCTCTACATCAACATGTGTCCCCTCTTCTTCATGTCTCTGCTACATCAACATGTGTCCCCTCTTCTTCATGTCTCTTTTACATCAACATGTGTCCCCTCTTCTTCATGTCTCTTTTACATCAACATGTGTCCCCTCTTCTTCATGTCTCTTCTACATCAACATGTGTCCCCTCTTTTTCATGTCTCTTCTACATCAACATGTGTCCCCTCTTTTTCATGTCTCTTCTACATCAACATGTGTCCCCTCTTTTTCATGTCTCTTCTACATCAACATGTGTCCCCTCTTCTTCATGTCTCTTCTTCATGTCTCTTCTACATCAACATGTGTCCCCTCTTCTCCATGTCTCTTCTTCATGTCTCTTCTCCATGTCTCTTCTTCATGTCTCTTCTCCATGTCTCTTCTTCATGTCTCTTCTCCATGTCTCTTCTTCATGTCTCTTCTTCATGTTCGTGTCTTTAGCTCCAGAGGCGTCACGAGCAGATGAAGAAGAACCTGGAGTTGCAGCACCGAGAGCTGGAGGAGAAACGCCGGCAGCTGGAAGAGGAGAAGAACAGCTGGGAGGCTCAGCAGAGGATCCTGGAGCAGCAGAAACTCGACGCCTCCAGGTAACCACGCATGTTACTCATATAGCGCTTCACAGGTGAGCCGGAACAGAGCTAACAGACACATGTTACTAATATAGCGCTTCACAGGTGAGCCGGAACAGAGCTAACGGACACATGTTACTTATATAGCACTTCACAGGTGAGCCGGAACAGAGCTAACGGACACATGTTACTTATATAGCGCTTCACAGGTGAGCCGGAGCAGAGCTAACGGACACATCTTACTCATATAGCGCTTCACAGGTGAGCCGGAACAGAGCTAACGGACACATCTTACTCATATAGCGCTTCACAGGTGAGCCGGAGCAGAGCTAACGGACACATGTTACTTATATAGCGCTTCACAGGTGAGCCGGAGCAGAGCTAACGGACACATGTTACTCATATAGCGCTTCACAGGTGAGCCGGAGCAGAGCTAGCTGTTAGAGCCACCATGCAGTCAGGGTTATTATTTAGAGTCATAATTTGATAAATGATTTAATGATGGAAAATGATTTGTGTTGCCATGGTGAATATGTTTTGATGAAGTGATTGTTTATTTTATATCGTAAATATGATCTGTTTCCGTGTACCTTCCGGTGTGTATTTAAGTGAGGTAATTGAGGACAGCCGGCGTGCTGGGAGACCCGATGAGACGGGGAGCGGAACAGTTTTTCCACCGCAAATTGCCGACAGAAATTAGTGTTGCAAATTGGAATGCAAACAAAGTATAGTTTAGTTTAATAGGAAAGCATACCGCCGACATATTGTTTAAAGATTCTTATTTTGAGACTATTTAAGTCAATACTTTTTTGTTAATAAATTACATCTTTTTGACTGAAAACCTTCGGCTGCTTATTGTTTTGGATTGCGTGTCGTCAACCCCGCTCTATAGTGGCAAGAGGAAACCCTTGATGCCATTACACTAACTGTTACCCTGGAAACATCCGTAGTCATCAGTAAAACTACAACATAGAGACCATTAAGTTGCATATTGTGTTAAAGGGGAAAACCCACTGGAGTAAATCTATTTTTTAATGAACCACCAATAGAAGATACATCAGAATGAAATATACGTGTTGACAGTGAATTTGTAGACTGTCAAACAAACACTATGAAGGGCCTGATCACAGGTAGTTAAATGTAAAAGTATGATATTAAGATAAGATGAACTTTATTAATCTTATTTTGGGAAATGTTTTTGTTGACCTCTCCTCTGTCCTCGTGTGTCTGCAGGACTTTGGAAAAGAACAAAAAGAAGAAGATATTCTAGCCCTCCGGAGGACCTTCCTGATGTTCCATTAGTTCCTGCCCGCCCTGAGAGCGTCCGTCACAACATACTGTGTGATAATCAAGAGAAGCCAGCAGGGGGCGCTGTCGCCTGACTCTGAATCTAACCAATCATGCTCTCCCTCGAGTTCCCCCTTAATATGACCCTTGTGTCCCTTCAGCGTGCGCTCACACGACACGTATACTCGTAGAAAACACCTTCGTGACAAACAGGAAGTCTTTCTTTCTTCTCCTTTGGGATTGTCGGACGCTGCGTCCTTTTTTTAATGCCAAAAACCAAACGAATAGCTCGGCCTGTCGCGGCTGCAGCTCACCTCAGGCACTGTTATTTTTTATATAAATATATATAAATGTATCTTTCGGTTGACTTATTATTTAGGTATCACATTTAATTTCCTCCCAGTCCTCTTCCAGCTCCTGAAATGTAAATTGTATAACCACAAGCTGCAGTGTTTATCTTCGACCATGTGTAACATTTTCTTACTTCTGTTGTTGTCTTCATTTTGTATCGGCCCTGCTTTTTGTTCCTTTAGTTTTTAGCCTTTCTGTTGGACGCCAAACATTTATTCCCGACTCACGCCGAGTGTAACGATGTTCAAGAAACTGCTCCGAAGTGTTTTTACGTGAATTTATTTTCCACTTCTCGTGCAGATTCTATTCAAACGGAGTATTTCCAGGGTGTGGAGGTGTTGCTGGGGGAGCTTCAGCCTCAGTGCAGCTTCTTCACATCACATTCAGCACCCTCTGTGTAACGCATCTGCATTTTTAATGTCCTGTTTTTATTGTTAAAAAGTCACATAATAAAAATTGTGATGGGGAAAAAAACACAGATGACTTTGTCTTAAAATTGCTGCTCTCATGTTGTTGTTGAATGAGATAAGACTTTATTTATCCTGAAGGAATTTGTTGTGCCAGAGTGGACCTATCATGCTATATGTGAATAATATAGTGTAGGACCATACCTATATATATTTATACTTTTTATTTTTCAAAATACCAAACTGATCATGCATTTTAGCCATTCCTCATTTCGTTCAATTTAACACTGTCTTTAAATGGGCTGATTCTGTGAGAACAGCACCATCTACAGGCCTGGCATATGTACTACAGCGTCTCCAGCGCTTTCCAACGGCAATGTCCGTGGCTGTCTCCTCCTGATTGGTGGAGTTGGCCCGATAGCCGTAGCGCCACTTCTGTGACGTCACAGAAGTGTTCAAATCTGGATCAGTCTGTATCAGATCCGTTGCAGCCCCTTTTTAAGAGATTTGGGTATGGAGGGAAAGAGAGAGGGTTGTGTTTTCTGACACTTGGTGAGTTCCCTGGAACACCGGGGAAACATATTCATGTAGAAAAGACGTACAAAAGTGCATTTTGCATGATAGGTCACCTGTTCCAAATACAATAAATACAGCAGCATAATAAAAAACTGTACACTAACAGTGCAGAAAAAAAAGCAATTCAATAACTACAGGAAACAGACGGTCACATCATTAAGTAAATATTAACAGATACATAAGTGCACGTTATTATAGAACATTATTCATAATAATAATGATATTGCACATGTTATATAGCAGCGAGTGTGGGATTGTTTGCCACATCACTGTTTCTGTAACGGCCTCCACTGCTCTGGTTCCAGGTGTTCCAGGTGCAGACGTTCTTACCTGGCTGCAGAGATAAGCTTCTATTCAGGCAGGAGAGAAAAGGGAGGTCCAACACGGACGTTTGGAGAGAAGCTCGACGTTCCCGTTCATCCCGGAGGTGTTGGATAGTGTTGAGGTCAGATATAGACACGTTGAGTTCTTCCACAACAAACCGGGGAAACCAAATAGCTTAGAAAAGGCCTTCCACTAATTAAAGGTTTGCAGTAGAATTACGATTTTCCCTTTTTTATTGGATAGAGAGATAAAAACAAATGCCTCATTCCTAAGCATTTATTAACACAGATAAGATGAAGCTTTATTGATCACCAGAGGGATTCAGGTGTTTCAGCAGCATGAGGGAAAGGCAGGGTAAGAGTTCAAACTGAGATAATGAACAAAGCTAACACTGTTCACACCGGAGTGACTCAACAAAATACACTTTGAAAACAGTTGATTTTTGGGTTTGCTGGTAGTGTTGACTATCCCTCAGTGAATGGGTTGTGTGTTTTTACTCAAAGTGCTTTGAGTTGTCACAAATACTATAAAAGTGCAATTTAAGTGCAATTCTGTTACTAGGAACAAGTTGATGATTGGGAAACTAAAAATGACCTTCAGAACTTTTTTAAACGTGTTTCTGTGTCTCTTAGTTTAATTGGCAGTGTTGCTTTTAAGTAGTCATTTGATGGTGCCCAGATTTTATTTAGTGCTCCGAGTATAAAGCAGTTGGTTTCTTGTGAACTAAGATAAGAAGATAAGATAAGAAGTACTTTATTGATCCCAATTTGGGAAATGTTTGCGTTGCAGCCGCATAAAAAGCCAAGGCATTGGAGAAATTAAAAGACTGGAATTAAACAATGTAAACGTCTCAAAAAGAAATAAAATAGCATTAAATAAAAAGTAGAAAATATACACATTACAGCAAAGCAGGATATTATATACATTAAGTGTGTAAAATGCAACAAATGTCCATATTCGTTTATAAGAATTGTGTTTTTAGCAGCTCTCTTGAAGTGTTCATGAAACTGGACATGCAGCTATAGCTGACATTTTAGAGAACAAGTTACAAATGAATGTTTGTCTGGTGTTTTAAAGATTCATAAGACCTATGTCTGTCTGTGTCCAGCAGAGGGCAGCACTGATCCGCCTGGTGGTGAGTTCAGGGACTTCCTGTGCTTCTCATCAGCTTTATCAGTGTCCCTCTGCACTTTAACCATGACCCAGCTGTCTCTGTGATGAACTTAAAACCCCGATGTGTTCTCTGTTAGGTTTTGTTTGAGGATGTAACCTTTCACCCACTGAGAAGACCTTCCTCTCAGACATCTTCCTCCTCAGATCAGCTTCATCAGGAACACACAGTGCTTCTCAGTCTGTGAGCTGATCGCTGCCAACTTGGCTCTGAAGACGCTGAACGCTTCAAAGTGAGCCGGTTTTATTTGGCTGTTAGAAGGGATTCAATTCCTTAGCAGCCATTCAGGAGGGTCTGGGGTCTTTAGAGGTGTTTCCAACCTGCTGTGGAAACACGGGCAACTGCTTCCAAATCGGGCCCTGCAACCGCTTTGGTTGAAAGGGGTATTAGGGTTCTTGTGGTAGCTCTAATGATACAAATAATAATGCATTTTATTTATAGAGAGCTTTTGTAGAAACTCAGACACTTTACAGAGTAACAATTCATAAAAACAATTAAAACAACACTAAAAATATATAAATCACAGATTAAAAGCAGTTCTGAAGAGGTGATTTGAACACGGTGGGATCGGGGGCGGGCTCTGGTTCTTGGTATATTTTATGACATTGTGAGGAGGGTCTCTAGGCTGTTTGTTGGGGGCTTATCACGATAGTTTAATGAGAGTATTTAAGATTGTGTGTTTTATTCAACATAGCGGTTAATTGAGGTCTTTAAGGGTTGCCGAGCTGTTAGTGTATTGTTAATGTAAGAAGTAAGAGGGCTTTAAAGGGTTAATATGTTCTTAAAGGTTGTTTTTTGTCAAGGTTTGGGTCAGTGGGAATATTTTAGGGTTAGGAAGTGGTTCTTTTGGGTGAGTCCGGCCACATTAGGGTGATCTGGGATTGATGGCATCATATAATCTACAAATAATTAGATGTATGGAGAAGCTAACCATGTGTTGAGAGCCGCTCATAAGCCATAACGAAAACGAGCCCAAACTAGAAGATCTTCGATTTGACATATTTCTCAGCATCTCAATCTGTCACGGGAAACGGGCTCCAAATCAAGAACTGGAACCGCTTTGGTGGAAAAGGGAATTTGAGTTCTTGGTAGTTCTGGTTCTTGGTGTTGTTTATGACATTGTGATGAGGGTCCAAGCTGTTTGTTGGGGGCTCATGAGAGTATTCTAGATTATGTGTTTTATTCAACATGGGGGTTAATTGAGGTCTTTAAGGGTCGCCGAGCTAATAGTGGATTGTTAATGTAGGAAGTAGAGGGCTTTAAAGGGTTAATATGTCCTTAAAGGGGGGTTTTGTCGTGGTTGGCGTTAATTGAGTCATATTTTAGGATTGGGAAGTGGTTCTTTTGGGGGAATCCAGCCACATTTGGGGGCTTTTGAGTTAATGGAATAATATAAACTGCAAATATTAAGATGTAAAGAGAAGCTTACATCTTTGAGAGCCGCCCGTAAGACTACGAGCCCAAAATGATAGAAGATCTTCAATGTGACCTATTTCTCAATATCTCAATCTGTCCGTTTTCTATTCTTTGATATGATGAAACCATGGATGGGATGTAATACAACGGGTCATTGACGCTTCCCACTGAATCATATTCACACTACTTGTGTTGCTAGGAAACAGCTGGTGTCCAGGTTTCACTTCCTGTCCACTGTTGTCTCTAGCAAACACTGCAACAGGAGATTAGTGTGGGTCCATTCA
This sequence comes from Notothenia rossii, assembly GCF_949606895.1. Classification (NCBI taxonomy): domain Eukaryota; kingdom Metazoa; phylum Chordata; class Actinopteri; order Perciformes; family Nototheniidae; genus Notothenia; species Notothenia rossii. The sequence goes on from NW_027640111.1 coordinate 33,759, forward strand.
GAAAGCCAATATATGGACGAGCTGCACAACACAGTGTCTGACAAACCAACACATTTGGGTGTTATGTATTTAAAGTAAATCAGCATTGGCTTGAAGTATTGATCTTTCCTTAAATCTGTCTCTGCCTTTGGCTTATTCAAACAAAAACTGGACCCTTTGGACTCTCTCTCTCTCACACACACACACACACACACACACACACACACACACACACACACACACACACACACACACACACACACACTCTAGTGTACCTCAGTATCACGCCACATCCCTTCATGTTTGACATCTCCTGTACAGCCTCTCCTCTTCCTGATTGGCCGGCTGTGCCCCAGGACGCCCAGGTGAAGACCCTCTCAGCCAATCACAGACGTTTACACTAAAACCACATTTGTCAGCCCACATGACAAGTTATGAACTGATCCCAAATCTGATTCTACACGACATCCCAAAATCCCACATCCCTGCACATCTGTACTGCCTCGAAATGATCCGTTCATGAGTGTTTCGTTTCACTTCTGTTGTGTTTTAATGAATCTCAAATGCATTTCCTTCGATCAGGCATCGAGGGGGTCAGGTCATAACGGATTCAAGGATTCACGGCTTCATGTGTACAGAAATACAAATGATAAACTGAGGTCACTGACTCCAACAGAGCAACACAATACAACAGATAAAATAGACCTGAACTGGTTCTTCGTGGATCTTTTGGCCAATCGTAGAGTTTGAATGCTCCGCAGGCTGCAGGGAGGATTCATTATTACGCTGACATTGACCTGATTCCCCGAGAGCTGCAGAGTTTCTGGGTTAGCTCCGGCTCTCTGCAAAATACATAAGCCTGCAGCAACTGAGGCCGTTTGCTCTCTGTCCGAATGATTTGATATCCACTTCAGAGAATGCATGTAGGGAACAGCAGAATATTCAAGTTAGAAGAACAGTTCCAATACTTACTTGTTTTAGAGCATTTTGCACTAATATTTAAACATATTTAACGACAGTATAACAATACTTTTATTCAGCGTTAAAAAGCCTTACATCTTTAGAACAAACTAGCCCTTTTGCCGCATCTGTATAACATCTAGGGACAAAATGCAAAGGTAGAACTGGAACGAGAAGCTGGAAGGTTGGCGCCATGACTGAGCTAAAACTCACATACTAACACAACTAATGTTGACGTCAAATGTAGGATATACTGTGTCCCTACTGCATAGTATCTTGATTTTGTGCAAAAGAGAAACCACAGTCTGGAAGAAAAAATAAGGTTTTATAAAAATAAAATTCCACAAGATTAGTAATTTAAGACATCCGCCACGGAGAGATGCCGTCAGATAACGTCAATCCTAAGCCGCCCTCATGTTTACTAAATTCATATCTCTCTTAAATCCTCTAAACTGATTTGGCCGTGGATCAGACTCTGACTTAATTCTTTGTTTCCGTTTGCCCCCTACAGAGAGATGTCCATGCGTGCTTTGCCACGAGAAATTCAGAATCAATATATGGATTAAGTCCAACCAACCCTTCCATTTGACCTCTTGTCTTTGGTCTTTCTTCACATCACCTCTGTTCGTGTAATCTTCTCCTTCATCCTTGTTGCATAAAAGCTGAGGTCAAGCAGAGGTGGCGATGTCAGGAATGTCTGCGCTGGGGCATCCCGTCTGTAAATAGATCTGTAATGTGCACAGAGGCTTATTCCTTCAGAGGGTCCTGGCACACAGCAGCCTGTCTGCACTCTGCAGGGCTAAAGATCCATGGTCTGACGGCACATTGATAAACACAATGCCATGAAGAAGAATTTGCATTTTTAAGATTAGAGCTTTGCAAAAAAATGTCTGTCTTGAACGCTTGGCCTGTGGCAGGGCTGCGTTCAAAACTAATCCACGAGTCCAGAGCAGATCAAGTTCTGCTCAAAACCATAAAAGAGTGGAGCAGGAATGAATCCTAAATCCTGTCCCCTGGTCTGGAGCTCAATGGTTTCTGAATTTGTTTTTGTTATCCTGAAATAATGTCTGTGGTTAACTCAAGCTGAAGAGATTTTAATGGTTTGTTCTACGACATAAAATAACTCAGTAAATACCCAACAGGTGGATTTAGAAAGTGTCTAAATGAGACGACTAAACGTCATTATGCCCAACATTAGCCACCTTTAGCTTAGCGGTGGTGACGTGAAGTCATGTGACCGTGCTGTAGTTCCTTTATAGCACAACATTAGCTTCCTTTAGCTTAGCGGTGGTGACGTGAAGTCATGTGACCATGCTGTAGTTCCTTTATAGCCCAACATTAGCTTCCTTTAGCTTAGCGGTGGTGACGTGAAGTCATGTGACCGTGCTGTAGTTCCTTTATAGCCCAACATTAGCCACCTTTAGCTTAGCGGTGGTGACGTGAAGTCATGTGACCGTGCTGTAGTTCCTTTATAGCCCAACATTAGCCTCCTTTAGCTTAGCGGTTGTGATGTGAAGTCATGTGACCGTGCTGTAGTTCCTTTATAGCCCAACATTAGCCACCTTTAGCTTAGCAGTGATGACGTGAAGTCATGTGACCGTGCTGTAGTTCCTTTATAGCCCAACATTAGCCACCTTTAGCTTAGCGGTAGTGACGTGAAGTCATGTGACCGTGCTGTAGTTCCTTTATAGCCCAACATTTAGCCTCCTTTAGCTTAGCTGTGGTGACGTGAAGTCATGTGACCGTGCTGTAGTTCCTTTATAGCCCAACATTAGCCACCTTTAGCTTAGCGGTGGTGACGTGAAGTCATGTGACCGTGCTGTTGTTCCTTTATAGCCCAACATGTAGCCTCCTTTAGCTTAGCGGTGGTGACGTGAAGTCATGTGACCGTGCTGTAGTTCCTTTATAGCCCAACATTTAGCCGCCTTTAGCTTAGCGGTGGTGACGTGAAGTCATGTGACCGTGCTGTAGTTCCTTTATAGCCCAACATTTAGCCGCCTTTAGCTTAGCGGTGGTGAGCTAAAGGTGTTTTATGTTCCAATGATTAACCTCTGCTCACATCAAAGGAACGAAGCTTAAAAAAAACAGCTCATGTTGAATTTTGAGGCACAGGCAAAAATCAGTAGATAAAAGCTGAATTATTCTGTCTTTAAATTAAGTTTATGAACACCGTCAAAGAACAGAGAAAGCTTGAGATCAATGGGTAATCACGTGCTTTGTTGATAAAAGAATTAAATTCAAGTGTTTTATCTGAAATGAAAATGCTATGCTAATTTAATCAGGCAGGATCTGGGCCGAAGGAGCCGGAGAGATAATCACATGCTCTCATTTCTCAATCATCATCCTAGGTTCCTCAGTTCTTAACAACCCAAAAAACATATTATATATTGGCTATAATACATACATAACGCTTAACAAATGTACTTTTTAACCAGCAGAATAACTGTTTAGTGACTGGATAAACTACATGTTTTACAGTAGGCTACTTGTTCGACCGACATATTAAAGGGGATCTATTATGCAAAATGCACTTTTTTATGTCTTTTATACATAAAGATGTGTCCCCAGTGTGTCGGGGAACTCACGCTGCGTCAGGAACTAAAACCGTCTCTCTTTTCCTCCGTACCCAAATCTCTAAAAACGGGGGAACAACGGAGCTGATCCAGATTTTCGTCCGATATGACGTAATATCTGAAATGTGGACCCACGGCCCAATCAGAAACGTTGCTATCAGAAACAATGCCCGACTTTTTTTGACGTAATATGGTCGCTGTTTACAAGCATCGCTAACACTCAGAGCTAACCTGTACTGGAGAGCATGTGTGTGAAGAAGCAGGAAGTAAAAAGGAACTCACCTTGTGGTATAACCGGCAAGAGAGAAAGCCTTTGAGCTCCATACTGTTTCAGAAATAATCCTTGATAATCCATGATATGGCGTTTCATCATGGCAGTAGCCATTAGTTTAGACAATAGCTGCCGGGTCCCGCATGAGCTCAGCCCCCTCCTTTTTTATTTTATCAATAAACATTTTTTGTAAAGCTTTATACCCCAAATCAGCACTTTAGAAACAGGAAGTGAAATAGAGGGATATGAGGCATGGCTAGAATGGGTGATCTGTTTGGTATTTTGAGCAAAACACTTCATAGACATGTTTTTAATATATTTATATATATATCTGAGACCTATGTTATTGCCTAAAAATAACCTTTACATTTAGTTTGAATCCTAGTTTACTGAAGATAGCTTTTTGTTAACACATCAGAAACAATATTAATTATGAATTTTGATAAAAAAACTAATTTAGATTTGGATAAACCCTCTATCATAATTTACATGCAAGTAATAAACGTATCTTCCACTGCAACACAAAACATTTGGTTGTCATGTCTGAAGCCACGCCCCCTCCTGCTGCTACTCCAGGAAGTATTAAACCACAGATTTCAAAATAAAAGCTGGAATTAATTGACCCTGGCTATGGGAACCAGAGAACTCCACACAATAAAATTAAATGTCTTTATCTATTTTATCAGGAGATCATGGTTGTTAATTGTATTTGTTGAAGTTCACCATAAACCTGATTCTGATGCACCTAATCCCTGAGGCTTCTCTTATTTTGAAGGTCAACTCTATGTGTTCCGGTGAAGCTGTGCTCCTCACGCACGCTGGAGGTTAGTATTGATGTGAGCGCTGTCAGAAGTGTGTGTGTGTGTGTTTGTGGAAGCTGACCTGAGGACAAAAAGTGTGTGTGTCAGTGTGTGTGTGTGGAGGCCGACCTAAGGACAGAAAGTGTGTGTGTGTGTGTGTGTGTGTGTGTGTGTCAGTGTGTGTGTGGAGGCCGACCTGTGAACAGTCACTCCGCTGCTGTTGGAGGGCAAAGTTTACAGATCTGCTCCCGGTAAAACCAGCGCGATCCTGCCGCAAAACACACACCGACAGCCGGACTCATGCAGCATGTAAACCCGGCCTGAGGACCGCTGAGAGGTGCGTATCTTTATTATGATATATATGCGTTTCTAAAGTCATTATCATGGTATATATATATGTGTGTTTCTACCACCATTATAGTGTTATAGATATCTATTTTATTTGTATTTACTTGCACTATTTGATCTGTGTTATTGTGTTGCACTGTTGGAGGAGGCATGACAGATTTTCATTGACATATCTACTGTAGCTATGTACAGTACACATGACAATAAAGCCTTGAATCTTGAATTGAATATATGTGTGTTTTTACTATCATTATCATGTTGTATATATGTGTGTGTTTCTACCTCTGACTGTCTCCTCTGCTCTGCTCCAGCCCGGTGTCTCCCTCTCTGATCAGGTCGGATCTGATAGGTGCGTATTTTGATTATTATATGTGTGTTTCTACCACCATTGTCATGTTATATATATGTATGTGAGACACAAGTACTGGACTCAAATACACAAGGTTTTCACGCATGCATGTAAATATATCTAATATGTATGACCCACATATGTATACGTTCATTTTAATTCATTTCTTATTTTAAAGTTGCTTAACTGTATATAATTTGTATTTGTATCTTTAATTGTATTAATCTCTAATCCGTGTGAATCTGTGCTGTCCTGTTTGTCATTCTTACCCTGTTACTGTTAAACTACAGCATTTCCCCATGGGGATTAATAAAGGTCCATGTTATCTTATCTTATCTTGGATGTACTCAAGTACTTAAGCACAATAAGATACTTGTACTTGGGTATTCCCAGGTTATAGATATGTGTGTGTCTATAACTCTGACTGTCTCCTCTCCTCTGTTTCAGCCCGGTGTCTCCCTCTCTCTGATACAGACCTCTTCTCCCGGGGTGTCTCTCTCTCTCTGATCCGGGACTATGGGGGGTAGCCTTGGCTGCCACCGGTCCATCCCCCGGGACCCCACGGACTTCAGCTGCGGGAAACGTAAATTCAGCGCCGCCTGTAACTTCGGGCCGGTTCTGGTGAACCAGGAGCGCCTGAACATCAACACTGCGACCGAGGAGGAGCTGATGACTCTGCCGGGGGTGAACCGGGCCGTGGCGCAGAACATCACGGAGTACCGGGACTGCATCGGGGGGTTTAGAAAGGTGGAGGATCTGGCTTTAGTGAGCGGGATCGGAGCCACCAAACTGGAGATTATAAAGCTGGAGATCTGTGTTTCTAGTCGGACTGGTTCCTCGCAACACTCCCCGTCCTCCGTGCGTAAAGACGCGGAACACACGCCTGGATCCGGGATCAACATCAACACCGCGACCCCGGCGCAGCTGCAGAGCCTCCGGGGAATCACGGAGAGGATCGCGGGCAACATCGCGACCTACCGGGGGGAACACGGTCCCTTCCGGAGCATCGAGGACTTGGTTCGGGTGAAAAACATCAACAGTTCTCTGTTAGACCGGATCCGCTTCCAGGTGTTTGTGGAGAGGTCCAGAGCTCCGTCTACCTCCAGGTCTCACCCGAGCCCCACCTCCTTCAGCAGCGAGGAGATGGATCCAGGAGGACCGGCTCACATGCTCTCATCGAGGCCGGACTTGGAGCCTCTTTCCGGGCTGCGGGACGGCAAGCCGGTGGTCCGGATCGGAACCTGGAGCCTGCAGAACTGCTGCTGCGATAAGGCCAACAACCCGGGGGTCAAAGAGGTGGTCTGCATGACGCTGCTGGAGAATGAGTGAGTAAAGACTCTCCGTGTCACTTATGACAACTTTATTTACTTAAGTAATATTTGTTACAAACTTGCAACCAAAGTGCTTTACATAAATACATAAAAACTAGGAAATAAATAACAGTAAAGACAAGAAAGTAACCCTTTAAGGAGATTTAAATAACAGGCCACCATTCAACTCAACTGTATTCATTTATGTTCAAAGTGCATCCAAAGTGCTTCAAATAAATACATAGAAAAATAAAACTAAAAGCAATAGATATATGTACAGGAAGGTGTTGTGCATGAAAATGAGGGGGCACATCCTTGCTGGGTTTATTTAATTTTGACTTAAATTGAAGTTGCTGGAATAAATTAAAGGAAATAACCTTTTTGAAAACAACGTTTAGAAAAAAGTGCCAATGTAAAACAAATCTGAAAATGTTTAATAAATGTTATGTCTTAATTTTCATGTAAGAAAAAAGACTTTTTATGGATGACTTGGCGCAGATCTGTCCATCAGGAAATTACAATATCTGTTCATGCTGCTCAACTAAACTCACATAAAACACGACATGATGTAAAAGTGTACTTAAGTAAAGTACTTGAGTAAATGTACTTAGTTACTTTACACCTCGGTTTTCTGATGAGCTGATGAAACGTCTCTGATTCTGTTTGACACAGTGAGAGAAAGCAGATCACCTCGAGCCGTAGTGAAGCTTTAACAGTGACTTTTACCCAGAGTGCATCATGGTACAGTTCCTCTGTGAATGCAGGTTCATCTGCCCCGATGCATTCTGGGAGTGTCGGAGTTAATGAATAATGAGATTAGATCGATGAGATTCTGCTCACCTGCTCCGTATCAGCTCTCACTGTTTACTCTGATCACATGACATCTTCAATGGCTCTCTGTTATGGTGGAGGGTGTGTCTCTCTGTCAGTCTGCCAGGGTGAGAGCGAGAGGGGAGACTTCACTCTCTCTCTCTCTCTCTCTCTCTCTCTCTCTCTCTCTCTGTCTCTGTCAGTCTGCCAGGGTGAGAGCGAGAGGGGAGACTTCACTCTCTCTCTCTCTCTCTCTCTGTCTCTGTCAGTCTGCCAGGGTGAGAGCGAGAGGGGAGACTTCACTCTCTCTCTCTCTCTCTTTCTCTCTCTCTCTCTGTCTCTGTCAGTCTGCCAGGGTGAGAGCGAGAGGGGAGACTTCTCTCTCTCTCTCTCTCTCTCTCTCTCTCTCTCTCTCTCTCTCTCTCTCTCTCTGACAGTCTGGAAAATGAGTTGCTCTACATTGTAAACATCATATCATCCAAACTACAAACCTGAACTCTAAGGAGAAGGTGCTACACTAAGCTCTTTCAGAACATGTCATTTTAATCCAGGTTTTAGTGCATGTAAATGGTCTTCAGAGGTGAAAATCCCTGTGAATGTTTCTCCCAAACTCCATTGAACTCCTTTGTTTACTTCCGTAACATGGTGACATCACGATACACTCGCTTCTTTTGGCTAGCTCTAACACATTGTACGTGATAGGCTAAGGGGCGGGACATCTCTAAGTGGTTGACCAATCACAACAGAGCCGGCCAGCTAACCAGTCAGAGCAGACTGGGCTCTGGTTTCAGACAGAGGGTGAAAAGAGGTGCAGGCAGTATGAGAAAAATAAAGCTCACACACTGATCAAAAACTTAATATTGAGAAATATTCACATTTACATATCAGTCATGGGTTAGATCCAACCATAGTAGAGCTACTACTGTCGAATAAATCCTTAACATGACTTCCATTTGCTGAATCAAATCCTTTCAGACCAGGAGAAGACGCTTCCATCTGAAACCTCAGGCAGTCACATATCAAAATATTGATTTATTGCACAGCCCTGGTTTCTATTTAAATCGTTTTTCAAGCGACTGAAAACATGATTTCCCTCAACAGATGTTTCTGAATGCAGTTGAATAGACACATGCTTTTAAACAATGGAACAGAACGTATATACTGTGTATATAAAGGTCATAGACCAATACGGGTGGGTGTGTGAGATATCAATAATGATTGTTAAGTAATGTATCAGCTGAGCCACACCCACAGCAAACAGCCTGCAGCCTGATGTGTGTGAGCAGGGAGTGTTTTCATAAGAACTGTCTCCATCTTACATCTTCCTCCTCCCCGTCAAACCTCCACCACTTCCTGTGTTCCCACCGTAACGGACAGGATCGTGTGTGTGTGTGTGTGTGTGTGTGTGTGTGTGTGTGTGTGTGTGTGTGTGTGTGTGTGTGTGTGTGTGTGTGTGTGTGTGTGTGTGTGTGTGTGTGTGTGTGTGTGTGTGTGTGTGTGTGTGTGTGTGTGTGTGTGTGTGTGTGTGTGTGTGTGTGTGTGTGTGTGTGTGTGTGTGTGTGTGTGTGTGTGTGTGTGCCGTTCTGTGTGTGTGTTCGCCGTTCTGTGTGTGATCACAAGATCCCGGCTGAGTTTACACACTTCCCTCTGGCTCTGATCCACAAACCAGCAGCTACTGCAGTTCAATGAACTGAGTTTACTAAAGGTTGCTCTGCAGCAGGAACACATGCACACACACACACACACACACACACACACACACACACACACACACACACACACACACACACACACTCTGATATAATGACTTAAACAGCTGGAACAAGGTCTTGTACTTCAGTTAAAGTAGTAAAAGTCCTGCATTTAAGATCTTACTAAAGTTAAAGTAAGTATAATCAGCTAAATGTAGGTCAAGTATTAAATGTACGAGAACTCAATGCAGAACAATCATCTAAAAACACCTGCATGTCTTTGGGATTATTTTAAGTATTGTATCAATTGTTCTCAAAAACCTGTTCTTGTTTATGCAAACATGTCATTTGTAACGTAACCAAAGCTGTCTTTTAATTGATCTTTTACTACTTTTTCTAGAATAGGGGGAGAAATATGACTATTATTAAACACATCACATATACTATTAGAACAAAGCTGATAGAGTGTGATGTGTAAAGAGGACTGGGATATTTCCTAATAGAGAAAGCAAGTAGCTTCAGTTTGGAAACACGTGATGTCTTCATCTTCTTAGCAACTTCCAGCTGTATGGAGCAACCATCTAAGAACCAAACGTCTCTGATATTCATCCAGTTTAACTTGGCAGCTACCTGACTGCACAGGAAGTAACAAAACATGCAATGAAATTACAGGCAGGAAGTGATCTGAGAAATATTGAATCTTCTGTCCTCTGTTTTATTTAATTGCGTGAGTCACAATGAGTGAGAGAGGTTGGTGAACACGAGGCTTTGTTATGGCTTTAAACGAGAAACATCACATTCACTGAGAGTAGGAGTGAAGTCCCTTTCAATACATTCATCATTTGGTGAAGCATTGGCGATACCACATTCACTTTAAAGAGTCCTCTCCTGCTGATGTTCAGGTGTCAGTATGTATTGTCTCTACTTTAAAGAGTCCTCTCCTGCTGATGTTCAGGTGTCAGTATGTAGTGTCTCTACTTTAAAGAGTCCTCTCCTGCTGATGTTCAGGTGTGTATCAGTATGTAGTGTCTCTACTTTAAAGAGTCCTCTCCTGCTGATGTTCAGGTGTATATCAGTATGTAGTGTCTCTACTTTAAAGAGTCCTCTCCTGCTGATGTTCAGGTGTATATCAGTATGTCGTGTCTCTACTTTAAAGAGTCCTCTCCTGCTGATGTTCAGGTGTATATCAGTATGTATTGTCTCTACTTTAAAGAGTCCTCTCCTGCTGATGTTCAGTCGTGTATCAGTATGTAGTGTCTCTACTTTAAAGAGTCCTCTCCTGCTGATGTTCAGGTGTATATCAGTATGTAGTGTCTCTACTTTAAAGAGTCCTCTCCTGCTGATGTTCAGGTGTATATCAGTATGTAGTGTCTCTACTTTAAAGAGTCCTCTCCTGCTGATGTTCACGTGTATATCAGTATGTAGTGTCTCTACTTTAAAGAGTCCTCTCCTGCTGATGTTCAGGTGTATATCAGTATGTAGAGTCTCTACTTTAAAGAGTCCTCTCCTGCTGATGTTCAGGTGTATATCAGTATGTAGTGTCTCTACTTTAAAGAGTCCTCTCCAGCTGATGTTCAGGTGTATATCAGTATGTAGTGTCTCTACTTTAAAGAGTCCTCTCCTGCTGATGTTCAGGTGTATATCAGTATGTAGTGTCTCTACTTTAAAGAGTCCTCTCCTGCTGATGTTCAGATGTATATCAGTATGTAATGTCTCTACTTTAAAGAGTCCTCTCCTGCTGATGTTCAGGTGTATATCAGTATGTAATGTCTCTACTTTAAAGAGTCCTCTCCTGGTGATGTTCAGGTGTATATCAGTATGTAATGTCTCTACTTTAAAGAGTCCTCTCCTGCTGATGTTCAGGTGTATATCAGTATGTAGTGTCTCTACTTTAAAGAGTCCTCACCTGCTGATGTTCAGGTGTATATCAGTATGTAGTGTCTCTACTTTAAAGAGTCCTCTCCTGCTTATGTTCAGGTGTATATCAGTATGTAGTGTCTCTACTTTAAAGAGTCCTCTCCTGCTGATGTTCAGGTGTATATCAGTATGTAGTGTCTCTACTTTAAAGAGTCCTCTCCTGCTGATGTTCAGGTGTATATCAGTATGTAGTGTCTCTACTTTAAAGAGTCCTCTCCTGCTGATGTTCAGGTGTATATCAGTATGTAGTGTCTCTACTTTAAAGAGTCCTCTCCTGCTGATGTTCAGGTGTATATCAGTATGTAGTGTCTCTACTTTAAAGAGTCCTCTCCTGCTGATGTTCAGGTGTATATCAGTATGTAGAGTCTCTACTTTAAAGAGTCCTCTCCTGCTGATGTTCAGGTGTATATCAGTATGTAGTGTCTCTACTTTAAAGAGTCCTCTCCTGCTGATGTTCAGGTGTATATCAGTATGTAGTGTCTCTACTTTAAAGAGTCCTCTCCTGCTGATGTTCAGGTGTATATCAGTATGTAGTGTCTCTACTTTAAAGAGTCCTCTCCTGCTGATGTTCAGGTGTATATCAGTATGTAGTGTCTCTACTTTAAAGAGTCCTCTCCTGCTGATGTTCAGGTGTATATCAGTATGTAGTGTCTCTACTTTAAAGAGTCCTCTCCTGCTGATGTTCAGGTGTATATCAGTATGTAGTGTCTCTACTTTAAAGAGTCCTCTCCTGCTGATGTTCAGGTGTATATCAGTATGTAGTGTCTCTACTTTAAAGAGTCCTCTCCTGCTGATGTTCAGGTGTATATCAGTATGTAGAGTCTCTACTTTAAAGAGTCCTCTCCTGCTGATGTTCAGGTGTATATCAGTATGTAGTGTCTCTACTTTAAAGAGTCCTCTCCTGCTGATGTTCAGGTGTATATCAGTATGTAGTGTCTCTACTTTAAAGAGTCCTCTCCTGCTGATGTTCAGGTGTATATCAGTATGTAGTGTCTCTACTTTAAAGAGTCCTCTCCTGCTGATGTTCAGGTGTATATCAGTATGTAGTGTCTCTACTTTAAAGAGTCCTCTCCTGCTGATGTTCAGGTGTATATCAGTATGTAGTGTCTCTACTTTAAAGAGTCCTCTCCTGCTGATGTTCAGGTGTATATCAGTATGTAGTGTCTCTACTTTAAAGAGTCCTCTCCTGCTGATGTTCAGGTGTATATCAGTATGTAGTGTCTCTACTTTAAAGAGTCCTCTCCTGCTGATGTTCAGGTGTATATCAGTATGTAGTGTCTCTACTTTAAAGAGTCCTCTCCTGCTGATGTTCTAGCCAATAGGAGCGCGTGTTCTGCAGCTTCTCTAAATGATGGGTCCTAAGGTCATGCAGTGCGTGTTATGTGTGTATTGCTCAGAGACATTCAGGCACTAAAACAAACTCATGCGTTAAATATCATAATAAAATCCGGCACACGGCTGTGATTGAATTAGAGCTCAGGGTCATTTTGAGATGAGACCAGCTGTTGAATCAGAATATACCTCTTTACTGTGTATTCATAGAAACAGGTTTATTACCCGGTAGATTGAAACGTACGAGGAATTTGAGTTGGTGTTGTGGTGCGTACTTAAA
>NW_027640110.1:5000-16226 GCF_949606895.1 Notothenia rossii
GTGTTGAACAGTGTAAAGTAGAAAGGCTCCATCAGCTACATAAAAGTCAGAGCCACCTGTCGTCTGTGAAACGCCCTCCTGACTGCAGAGCGTCTCATTATATGTGTTATAATGTTTTTTAACGCACGTTGTCTGATTATATAATCATATGCGCCGTCTGCTAGAGTCCATTGATCTGCTCTCCAGATTAAGAGCAGCATGAGAATAACCTGCCGATGCTCCATGGCGGAGGCTCCGGTAGAAATTGCCAGTATTTGCGTTTTTACCCCCTTAATGTCTGACCAATGGGTGAACAGCATTTCCGAGCACATGACTTGTGTTTAAAGTTTATAGTCCGTTTGAGTTTTGCCGTGTGAACGCAAACCGAACCTTCTGAAGAATGAAGCAATGGAACAAACTGTGGTCTGGAGCGCACCAGAGAGCGGACTGTAGGTGTGAATGAGACCTGAGATTGTTGACTTCATACAATCCCCCCCTCTGTCTCCCCCTTAGAGAGCTGCTTCTATTTAATTAAGACACTTACTGGCCATAATGAATTAATTAGTATAAATAAGAGTGATCTGTTTATCTCTGACCCCCGTGATGCCCCTCTCTCTAACTCTCCCTTTGTGACTGTGTTTGTGCTGCAGGAGCTTCTGTGTCTGCACTAAGGCCGTGTTTACCCCCTGTGTTTAACCCCCTGTGTTTAACCCCCCGTGTTTAACCCCCTGTGTTTAACCCCCTGTGTTTAACCCCCCGTGTTTAACCCCCCGTGTTTAACCCCCCGTGTTTAACCCCCCCGTGTTTAACCCCCCCGTGTTTAACCCCCCGTGTTTAACCCCCCGTGTTTAACCCCCTGTGTTTAACCCCTTGTGTTTAACCTCCTGTGTTTAACCCCCTGTGTTTAACCCCGTGTGTTTAACCCCCTGTGTTTAACCCCTTGTGTTTAACCCCCCGTGTTTAACCCCCCGTGTTTAACCCCCTGTATTCTCCCTCGGCAGCCGGAGACTCCATGGACGGCTCCAACACCTCGGAGGATCGATGCAAATCCCCCACCTCAGGTAACCTGGAAAACACTTAAGAGTATTTGTGCAGCTGATTTTATTTTAAGGGAACCCTCACTCAGACCCTTAAAGTCTTTAGTGCAACAGTTTAACTAAAGTATTAAACCAAGATAAGGAGAACAGCTTGAATACTAAGGTCAGTATGTTAAGGATAACCTTAAGAGGAAGCCTTAAGTTAAGGATAATTTATTACAGCAGATTTTATTTTAAGAAATCTTAATTTTAGGTCTATTGTCAAACTAACTTTAAGGGATTCCTTAAGTGTTAAACCCTAATAAGGATTAAGGTCAATTTACATTTGAAGGAGAAAAGTTGAATTAAGGATGATTGTTTAACCAATTGTACTTAAGAAACTTCTACTTTAAGGTAAATCTTAATTTAAGGTTGTTTGTTAAACGGTTTGACTAACTTTAAGGGATTCCTTAAGTGTTAATCCCTAATAAGAATTATTTGTAAGTGCTCTTTTTAAAAGCTGATGTTTGTCGTTAAGGATCTGCGTCGCCGTGCAACTCGGACGACGAGCGGAAACACAGGTTCATAGAGAAGGGTCTGTACTGAGACGCGTGCTCTGATATATTTACACTTAACTAAAGCAGATTTTAAATAAACACTCTCTCGTTTCCAGTGAAGTCTAAGAGCAGACGCTTTTCCAAGACGGTTGCCAATGACTTTGGTAATTTCCCCTTAAGTGTCGACTCTCTAACCCTCTAATGACTTCCTGTTGGTACTAATCATACGGGGTTTGTGGGAAACCGTGATTTAACAAATGATTTTAATCAAATGCATGAGTTTTGTGTGCAGATGTGTAACGGCTGCTGCTGCTCTATTCTAATGGATTCTGCTTTTCAGAGTAAATCCTGCAGGAAAACATTTCTTATTCTCTGTGTTTAGAAATCCAAATATATGTTCTTTATTCTGCCCTAAATATAATCAGAATATAATCTTGTTTTATTCCACTTTCAATCCACTTTTAGTCTAGTATTCCACACGGACATAAAGTCTAATAAGTAGGGCTGCCAAGTTAACCCGTTAATAACGCATTAACGCAAAAATAATTATTTTAACGTGCGACTAACGCATGTGCATTTGTCCTCGGCCGCCCCGTAGTTTCAGAGCCAGAAGGCTTGACGTTGTTGTCCTCGCTCCCGCTCGCTTGCGGCAGAGACGCCTGGACACGGCGTCAGAGAGAGAGAGAGAGAGAAAGAGAGAGAGAAAGAGAGAGAAAGAGAGAGAGAGAGAGAGAGAGAGACAGAGAGACAGACAGACAGAGAGACAGACAGACAGACAGACAGACAGACAGACAGACAGACAGACAGACAGACAAAGATATTGTAATCGACTGACAGCTCGAGTGATTCAAAGCATAGACCCTCCACTAACCGGCTCTCTGATGAATCTGCTTCCGGTTCCTCTGTAAATCTTTATTCAACTAATATTCCCTCCTCCTCTCCTCTTCCTCCTCTCCTCCTCTCCTCCTCTGTTGCAGGCGCTCTGGTTGTTCATGTTTAATCTCAGAGTTTATTAAGAGTGGTCGTTCCTCTGAATCAACTGCTGGTTCTGGTATAAAGACATCTCCAGGTCACTTGAATGAAATGTAATTGAATTAGAATAATCCAAACTTTAACTCGTAAAGACATTAATATTATTATAATGAAAGACTTTATGAAAGCCATCAGCAGTCGTCCTTCAGTCGAATCACCGCTCTTAAAAATGACTCAAAATCATCATTATTTTTCACTGATTTGCTCCAAATTAACAACTTCTTAAAAAACAATCTTCCAGTTATTGTTTGTCGTCTGTCTTTGATTTCTTTATGATGTGTTATATGTCTAAGCATCAGTCTGTCCTCATTCACTGTGAGTGTTTGTTTGTGTTGCAGCCAGGATCTCTCGGAAAATTAGCTACTCTGGTGAAAAGTCAGATCCGGGTAAGAAACACTAAAAACTGGATTTTAATTTGTCATCATTTCTGATTTATAATAAACACAAAATCACTACAAATGGACAGAAAATGACTGAAAAACAACTAAAAGGCACAAATTACTTCAAAGAGACTCAAAATCACTACAAATGAACATTTCTTCCTGCAGGAGTACGAGAGGATTATGGAAACGTTTTAATAGAGATCTGGGCAAAATTCTGTGGAAAAAATGAACAAAAAGAGTGAAAATATGTCAGAAGTTAGTTCGGAGAAAATATTTGAAAAATGTAATTATTGGGAAAAAGCCGGGAAAAAAAGTCACAATTAAAAAAAAAAAACGAAAAACTTTAAAATCCTGAAAAAAAGTCAAGATTGTGGAGAAAATGACACAATTCCCAATAAAGTGAAAATTCTAATAAAAAAATGAAAATTCTTACATTTTCAGATAAATTCCGAAAAATAATTAATCGTTCGGGAAAAAGTTAAAATTGGTAGAAAAATGAATAAAACTGATCATTCTCCTGAAATAGTAAAATATTGACAAAAAGAGAAAACTCAGAATAATAGTACAATTGCTGAAAAACTCAGAATATTGAGAACTATGATTTAAAAGTTCTGAAAAATAGTCAAAATTCTCATTGAAGTCAAACTCTGGGAAAAAGTTTAAAACAAATTAAATTCCTCGGAAAAAAAATCTAGATTTTAGATCTTTTTTTAAATGAAGGAAAGACCCTAACCCCTCACATCCCTCTCTTCCTCCTCTCACCTGTCAGTGTTATGATCTACCTCTGTGTCAGTGCAAATGTTACCCTCTGATGTTGGTCATTATTAACTGCAGGTGAGCAGAGGGTCACCTGCAAGCCTCTTTGTTTTGTGAATGAAGGCGTTCCTGCAAACCGAGCCGTCTGTAGAATTAAGTCAGCCCACAGTGAGTGGACCTGAAGTGGGATGACTGGTGCTAACTGGTGCTAACTGGTACTAACTGGTGCTAACTGGTGCTAACTGGTGCTAACTGGTACTGACTGGTGCTAATTGGTGCTAACTGGTACTGACTGGTGCTAACTGGTGCTAACTGGTACTAACTGGTGCTAAGTGGTGCTAACTGGTACTAACTGGTACTAACTGGTGCTAAGTGGTGCTAACTGGTACTGACTGGTGCTAACTGGTGCTAACTGGTACTAACTGGTGCTAAGTGGTGCTAACTGGTACTAACTGGTACTAACTGGTACTAACTGGTACTAACTGGTACTTCTTCCTGAGGAGAATGCAGACACTCAGAGACATTACATCTTCTGTTTGCAGTGAATCCTCCTGAAGAACACACTGTGTGTGTGTGTGTGTGTGTGTGTGTGTGTGTGTCTGTGTGTGTGTGTGTGTGTGTGTGTGTGTGTGTGTGTGTGTGTGTGTGTGTGTGTGTGTGTGTGTGTGTGTGTGTGTGTGTGTGTGTGTGTGTGTGTGTGTGTGTGTGTGTGTGTGTGTGTGTGTGTGTGTGTGTGTGTGTGTGTGTGTGTTGGGATCCTTTAGGTTTTCTGGACTGCTGTAAGAACAGTAATGAGGCAGCATGAATAATTGTGGCTACTTGAATGCCAGTTTGCACTCAAAGTGACTTCAAAGAGACTCAATATGACTCCAAAGAGACTCAAAGTGACTTCAAAGAGACTCAAAGTGACTCCAAAGAGACTCAAAGTGACTCCAAAGAGACTCAAAGTGACTTCAAAGTGACTTCAAAGAGACTAAAAGTGACTTCAAAGAGACTCAAAGTGACTTCAAAGAGACTCAAAATGACTTCAAAGAGACTAAAAGTGACTTCAAAGACACTCAAAATGATTTCAGAGACTCAAAATGACTTCAGAGAGACTCAAAGTGACTACAAAGAGACTCAAAGTGACTTCAAAGAGACTCAATATGACTCCAAAGAGACTCAAAGTGACTTCAAAGAGACTCAAAGTGACTACAAAGAGACTCAAAGTGACTTCAAAGAGACTCAAAGTGACTTCAAAGAGACTAAAAGTGACTTCAAAGACACTCAAAATGATTTCAGAGACTCAAAATGACTTCAAAGAGACTCAAAGAGACTTCAAAGAGACTCAAAGTGACTACAAAGAGACTCAAAGTGACTTCAAAGAGACTCAAAGTGACTTCAAAGAGACTCACAGTGATCACTGAAACTCTTCTAACTCACAGTGTGTGTTGCTCCTCTGCAGGAGGTGTGGGACCCGTTGTCTAACGTTTCTTTTTCACTTTGAGAATGTTTCATTTTGATTGAAGGAAACCTTTAAAGAAACGTCTCTCTGTGAAAACAGATTCTGTCTCTGCTGCTGGGCCGGGAGGTCTCAGGTGTTCAGATCAGACCTTATTCCAGTAGAAATGTGTCTGGTAGTCGCACAAATAAATCCAATACCTTTACAGATTGGACCCTGCCTGATTTGCAAAATACAATTTGTTTTATTGTAAAACATCTTGTGTGCAGGAATCCATAAAAAGCAATAGAAGGCATTCAATTAATTTTTCTAATAATTAAGCTTTAATTGGTTTGAAAGGCTTTATACATTGTGAGACATGTTTGGTACCATTTTGTGAATCTTACTAAAAGTATTTGGTAATATCTATTAATATAATAAGAACACAAAAATGGATCAAATGCCTCTCGTTGCACAGATAAGATTACATGAACAATTGTGCTTCAAATTGGTTTTAAATGTGTTCCAAATGGCATTTAAAAAGCTTAAAAAGCTTAAATCTAATTTGCCATAACCTGTAGGAGCGTTTCTGTAAATCATGGCTACATTTAAATAATATAAAGTAATCATTTGTCTCTCATCGTAGACTACCGTGCATATTTTCTCAGGAATAACGTCTCACACATGTCTCAGCAGGAGCTAGCGCTAACATGCTAACTGTTTTCCCGCTCTCTGATCCTTCACAGCGACCTCCTCTCTGAATATATTAAACATTATATTATTAATAATGATATGTCCTCTCCTCTCTTTAGAAGTGAACGCCTCGTTCTCTCGCTCCCGCAGCTCGAGCGTCAGCAGCCTGGACAGAGAGTCCCGAGAGGTCATCTCCTCCCTGAGTTTCTGTGAGAGCTTCCCCAGGAAAGGTGATGCGTCTCTGGGTCCTTCTCTGCTGCTGGGCACCTCCATGGGCTCCGTCATCATGGTGGCCCTCAGCCTGCCCCCCCCCCGGGGAGACGAGGCTGCAGCAGCCTGTGGGGGTCGCCCCCTGTGGTGAGGACACTATATTACGTTATATATAGAGATATTTCAACTTAAATGGACACAAATGACTACGAACTGTATGGGCGTAAAATGACTACAAATGGACTACAAATGGACACAAATGACTACAAATGGACTACAAATGACTACAAATGGACACAAATGACTACAAATGGACTACAAATGACTACAAATGGACACAGATGAACACAAATGACTACAAATGGACTACAAATGACTACAAATGGACACAAATGACTACAAATGACTACAAATGGACTACAAATGACTACAAATGGACACAAATGACTACAAATGGACTACAAATGACTACAAATGGACACAAATGACTACAAATGACTACAAATGGACTACAAATGACTACAAATGGACACAAATGACTACAAATGACTACAAATGGACACAAATGACTACAAATGGACACAAATGACTACAAATGACTACAAATGGACTACAAATGACTACAAATGGACACAAATGACTACAAATGGACTACAAATGACTACAAATGGACATAAATGACTACAAATGGACACAAATGACTACAAATGACTACAAATGACTACAAATGGACATAAATGACTACAAATGACTACAAATGGACTACAAATGACTACAAATGGACATAAATGACTACAAATGGACACAAATGACTACAAATGACTACAAATGACTACAAATGGACACAAATGACTACAAATGACTACAAATGGACACAAATGACTACAAATGACTACAAATGACTACAAATGGACACAAATGACTACAAATGACTACAAATGGACACAAATGACTACAAATTGACACGAATGGACACAAAAAGGCAAAAATCCCCCTTAATTTAATTGTAATTTGTTTTATGTTTTAGTTATAACTGAATCTCTGTCTGTCCCTGTTTAGGCTCCCTGGAGACCCTGAAGGCGGGGATCCTCACGATGGCTCTTCTGGACTCCAGTGGCTCCCTCCTTCCCCCCCCCTCTGAACAATGGTACGACCCGAACGGCTCTGAGGAGGACCAGCGGGAGAAGAGGCGGCGCCGCCCCCCCTCGCCCCCCCCCTCAGTGGAGGGTCAGGACTCTCAGTTCCTGGTCCTGGTGTCAGAGAAACAGGCCAAGGTGCTGGCTCTGCCCTCTCAGAGCTGCCTCCACAAACACAGCATCAGCGAGAACTCCTTCGTGCTGAGGGCCGACGTGGTGACGCTGGGGGGGGGCAACTGCATAGCATGCTTCTGTGCCAACGGACACATCATGACCCTCAGGTACCACAACAACAACAACAACAACAACAACAATACACATAATCATCCTGACCCTCAGGTACCACAACAACAACAACAACAACAATACACATAATCATCATGACCCTCAGGTACCACAACAACAACAACAAAAATACACATACTCATCATGACCCTCAGGTACCACAACAACAACAACAACAATACACATAATCATCATGACCCTCAGGTACCACAACAACAACAACAACAACAATACACATAATCATCATGACCCTCAGGTACCACAACAACAACAACAACAACAATACACATAATCATCATGACCCTCAGGTACCACAACAACAACAACAACAAAAATACACATACTCATCATGACCCTCAGGTACCACAACAACAACAACAAAAATACACATACTCATCATGACCCTCAGGTACCACAACAACAACAACAAAAATACACATACTCATCATGACCCTCAGGTACCACAACAACAACAACAACAATACACATAATCATCATGACCCTCAGGTACCACAACAACAACAACAACAATACACATAATCATCATGACCCTCAGGTACCACAACAACAACAACAACAACAATACACATAATCATCATGACCCTCAGGTACCACAACAACAACAACAACAAAAATACACATACTCATCATGACCCTCAGGTACCACAACAACAACAACAAAAATACACATAATCATCATGACCCTCAGGTACCACAACAACAACAACAAAAATACACATACTCATCATGACCCTCAGGTACCACAACAACAACAACAAAAATACACATACTCATCATGACCCTCAGGTACCACAACAACAACAACAACAACAATACACATAATCATCATGACCCTCAGGTACCACAACAACAACAACAACAACAATACACATAATCATCATGACCCTCAGGTACCACAACAACAACAATACACATAATCATCATGACCCTCAGGTACCACAACAACAACAACAACAACAACAAAAATACACATACTCATCATGACCCTCAGGTACCACAACAACAACAATACACATAATCATCATGACCCTCAGGTACCACAACAACAACAACAAAAATACACATAATCATCATGACCCTCAGGTACCACAACAACAACAACAACAACAACAACAATACACATAATCATCATGACCCTCAGGTACCACAACAATACACATAATCATCATGACCCTCAGGTACCACAACAACAACAACAACAACAACAATACACATAATCATCATGACCCTTAGGTACCACAACAACAACAACAAAAATACACATACTCATCATGACCCTCAGGTACCACAACAACAACAACAACAATACACATAATCATCATGACCCTCAGGTACCACAACAACAACAACAACAATACACATAATCATCATGACCCTCAGGTACCACAACAACAACAACAACAACAACAACAACAATACACATAATCATCATGACCCTCAGGTACCACAACAACAACAACAAAAATACACATACTCATCATGACCCTCAGGTACCACAACAACAACAACAACAACAATACACATAATCATCATGACCCTCAGGTACCACAACAACAACAACAACAACAATACACATAATCATCATGACCCTCAGGTACCACAACAACAACAATACACATAATCATCATGACCCTCAGGTACCACAACAACAACAACAACAACAACAAAAATACACATACTCATCATGACCCTCAGGTACCACAACAACAACAACAACAATACACATAATCATCATGACCCTCAGGTACCACAACAACAACAACAAAAATACACATAATCATCATGACCCTCAGGTACCACAACAACAACAACAACAACAACAACAATACACATAATCATCATGACCCTCAGGTACCACAACAATACACATAATCATCATGACCCTCAGGTACCACAACAACAACAACAACAACAATACACATAATCATCATGACCCTTAGGTACCACAACAACAACAACAAAAATACACATACTCATCATGACCCTCAGGTACCACAACAACAACAACAACAATACACATAATCATCATGACCCTCAGGTACCACAACAACAACAACAACAATACACATAATCATCATGACCCTCAGGTACCACAACAACAACAACAACAACAACAACAACAATACACATAATCATCATGACCCTCAGGTACCACAACAACAACAACAAAAATACACATACTCATCATGACCCTCAGGTACCACAACAACAACAACAACAACAATACACATAATCATCATGACCCTCAGGTACCACAACAACAACAACAACAACAACAATACACATAATCATCATGACCCTCAGGTACCACAACAACAACAACAAAAATACACATACTCATCATGACCCTCAGGTACCACAACAACAACAACAACAACAACAACAAAAATACACATCATCATGACCCTCAGGTACCACAACAACAACAACAACAACAACAATACACATAATCATCATGACCCTCAGGTACCACAACAACAACAACAACAACAATACACATAATCATCATGACCCTCAGGTACCACAACAACAACAACAATACACATAATCATCATGACCCTCAGGTACCCACAACAACAACAACAACAACAATACACATAATCATCATGACCCTCAGGTACCACAACAACAACAACAACAACAACAATACACATAATCATCATGACCCTCAGGTACCACAACAACAACAACAACAACAACAATACACATAATCATCATGACCCTCAGGTACCACAACAACAACAACACAACAATACACATAATCATCATGACCCTCAGGTACCACAACAACAACAACAACAACAACAATACACATAATCATCATGACCCTCAGGTACCACAACAACAACAACAACAACAATACACATAATCATCATGACCCTCAGGTACCAACAACAACAACAACAACAACAACAATACACATAATCATCATGACCCTCAGGTACCACAACAACAACAACAACAACAACAATACACATAATCATCATGACCCTCAGGTACCACAACAACAACAACAACAATACACATAATCATCATGACCCTCAGGTACCACAACAACAACAACAACAACAACAATACACATAATCATCATGACCCTCAGGTACCACAACAACAACAACAACAACAATACACATAATCATCATGACCCTCAGGTACCACAACAACAACAACTGGTTTATAAATACCTGGGGGAGTCACAATAACTAAAAGTGTCTGTCACTCTGAGCCCCTGTGAGATATTGGGTTTAATGACTGTTCCTCTATTTTTGAATACAAATATTTGTAAATGTGAGTTAAAGTTAAAATATGCACATTTTACTCAAATTAATAACAACAATAAAACATTTTGAAATATTTCAGGGTTTTTGAACGAAGCTTTGAACGTCTGTCGTCATGTTCTACATCCCTCTTACATTAAATTAATAAATAATAAGTATACTTTTTTTATTATCGTGGTTATATAGATGCACTTTATGTTGACGTTAGTTAAGATTATTTAACATTTATTCTGCAAAACCCTTAAATATAGACTTACATTACATTTGAAGTTTCTATTGAGGTTTTTAAAAGTCTGTCGCCCCTAAAAATTCATTAAAAGTCCCCCAAAAGACCCTTAATTTGAATAAATAGTAAATGTTATTTTGTATTAATGCTTGATGTGTCCCCCCCTCTCAGTTTGCCCAGCTTGCGCCCCCTGCTGGACGTGAACTACCTCCCTCTGACGGACATGAGGATCGC